>NC_091959.1:5991891-6034391 GCF_031021105.1 Erythrolamprus reginae | reverse complement strand
ATTCTTTCCCCCTGGGCCTTTACAATTTATGCATGGTATGTTTGTTTGTATGTATGTTTGGTTTTACAATAAGGGTTTTTTAGTTGTTTTAGTATTGGATTTACATGCTGTTTTTTATTACTGTTGTTAGCCGCCCCGAGTCTACGGAGAGGGGCGGCATACAAATCCAATAAATAAATAAATAAATAAATAATAAATAAATAAATAAAACACGAGCCTACTGGGCCCACCAGGAGTTGGGAAACAGGCCATTTCCAGCCTCCAGAGGGCCTCCAGGGGTGTGGGAAGCTGTTTTCACCCTTCCCAGGCATTGAATTATGGGTGTGGGCACTCACGCATGCATAATAGCACACGCCCACACTTTTTTGGCATCCAAGGGAAAAAGGCTTCGCCATCACTGGTTTAGTAGATTACTAATTATATCTATGAAGTTTAACAGACTTTGAAAGCCCTGCCTTGAGAGCACTTCGGTATTTAGACATCCCTACCATTTAATATCCACAGCCTCTTCTGAAGACCACTGTCCCATCACAAGATGCTGACTACACCCAGTTTCCTGTACTCCAACGTAGCTCGCTTCCGTGCACCCTCTTTCTGCTCATCTGCCAGGCTCTACACCTAGTAGTAAAACCACCTCTTCTTGACACATGCCATCTGTCAATCTCCCTCTTGAGTCCAGGAGTGCCCAAATCTGGATACAACGATCCTTTAGGTGGAATTTGGCCAAACTAGAAGAAGTGCTACCATACTGTTCCGTTGTCTCACCTCTGCCTCGCACTGCTGACTCACACTTAGCTCACCGTCGACCAGAGCCCCAAGGTTTTTCTCTGATGCCCTTGCCAGCAATTTCGAATCACCCATCTTGAATTTTTGCATCTGATCTGGCCTGCCGAAATACAGAGCCCACCTGTTCTTTGTCCGAGTGGAATTAGATTAGAAGAACAATGGTTGCTTGCAGATTAGATATTTCTTCATTCTGCTTTACAGGAAGTCAAGATATCATTACCCTCGATTATTAACCTCGCCCCTTCTTCCATGACTTAATTCTACCACTATGTATCTTTCTGGAGAATATATCCATGATGAAGACAAGATGGACCCCGTCTTTTCATTGTGGATCCCTCAAATCCTACCCCTAGGTTGCTTATTTAGTTTTTCGCCCTCCCCAGGCTTCAGGAAAGACTCTGGACCCTGTGGATGGCGAAAAACGGGCCTGATGGGCCTACTGGAAGTTTGTAAATGAACTTCCGGTCGGCCTTTTTGTCTGTTTTTTGCCCACCTAAGGCTTCAGGAAAGCCTCCAGAGCCTGTGGATGGTGCTGAAATACGAACTCCAGCATAGTGATCTCGTTTGCTGTGTTGTATTGACATAATAATAAGCCTCCAGAGCCTGTGGATGGTAAAAAAACGGGCCTGACGGCGTACTGGAAGTTTGTAAATGAACAGATAGGCCTCTTGGCCTGTTTTTTGCCCCTCTGCAGGCTTCAGGAAAGCCTCCGGAGCCTGTGGATGGTGAAAAACGGGCCTGACGGGCCTACTGGAAGTTTGTAAATGAACTGGTAGGCCTCTTGGGCTATTTTTCGCTCTCCTCAGGCTTCAGAAAAGCCTCCCGAGCCTGTGGGTGGCGAAAAACGGCCCTGACGGGCCTACTGGAAGTTTGTAAATGAACTTCCAGTAGGTCTCTTTGTCTATTTTGCGCCCTCTGCAGGCTTCAGGAAAGCCTCCATAGCCTGTGGATGGTGAAAAACAGGCCTGACGGGCCTACTGGAAGTTTGTAAATGAACTTCCGGTAGGCCTTTTTGTCTGTTTTTTGCCCCCCTAAGGCTTCAGGAAAGCCTCCAGAGCCTGTGGATGGTAAAAAAAACGGGCCTGACGGCGTACTGGAAGTTTGTAAATGAACAGATAGGCCTCTTGGCCTGTTTTTTGCCCCCCTCAGGCTTCAGGAAAGCCTCCGGAGCCTGTGGATGGTGAAAAACGGGCCTGACAGGCCTACTGGAAGTTTGTAAATGAACTGGTAGGCCTCTTGGGCTATTTTTCGCCCTCCCCAGGCTTCAGAAAAGCCTCCGGAGCCTGTGGGTGGTGGAAATTGGGCCCGACAGGCCTACTGGAAGTTCATTTACAGGGCACATGCATGAGGGGAGTAGGGGGGGTTGTGCGTGCATGCATGGGGGGGGACAGCATTGCATGCAGGTGTGTGCAAATCTTTTTGACTCACTGCCCTATATAATAATAATAATAATAATAATAATAATAATAATAATAATAATAGTAATAATCCACTGAAAGTGGTCGTGGTGGTACTTGGCACGCTGGGCGCAGTGCCAAAGGATCTCAGCGGACATTTGAAAACCATCGGAATTGACAAAATCTCCATCTGTCAATTGCAAAAGGCCGCTTTACTGGGATCGGCAAACATAATTCGTTGCTACATCATGCAGCCCTAGGTGCTTGGGAAGCGCCCGACTGGCGCTGAAATACGAACTCCAGCATAGTGATCTCGTTTGCTGTGTTGTATTGAAATAATAATAATAATAATAATAATAATAATAATAATAATAATAATATATTAGATTTGTATGCCGCCCCTCTCCGAGGACTCAGGGCAGCTCACAACAACATAAAGAGTGTACAAATCCAATTTTAAAATACAATTCAAAACCCTTATAGTAAAATAAAATAATCACACAACCAATCAAACCAGCCTTGATAATTGGGGGGGGTGTTAGTTTCCCCCTGGCGGCAAAGATGAGTTTTTAATAACTTACAAAAGGCGAGATGGGTGGGGGCAGTCCTAATCTCTGGGGGGGAGCTGGTTCCAGAGGGCCGGGGCCACCACAGAGAAGGCTCTTCCCCTGGGTCCCGCCAGACGACATTGTTTAGTCGACGGGACCTGGAGAAGGCCAACTCTGTGTGGCAGAAGGCGGTCTCGGAGGTATACATATTAATATACTTATTAAGATGAGTTATAAAGTTGCAATCCCATTCCCGAATCTTACATCTCTATAAAGACCACCCGGATTCTTCTTTCCGAGTTGACCCACCTGATCAGAAGGTTTCTACCTTGGAACTGGGGTTCTAATCTTCCAACAACCTTTGGCAGTGATTAAAAGAGAGCCGCCCCGAGTCTTCGGAGAGGGGTGGCATACAAATCTAATAAATTATTATTATTATTATTATTATTATTGTGTTATGTAGGAGGCGCTGTCCTCAAAATTAGAAACATAGAAACATAGAAGTCTGACGGCAGAAAAAGACCTCATGGTCCATCTAGTCTGCCCTTATACTATTTTCTGTATTTTATCTTAGGATGGATATATGTTTATCCCAGGCATGTTTAAATTCAGTTACTGTGGATTTATCTACCACGTCTGCTGGAAGTTTGTTCCAAGGATCTACTACTCTTTCAGTAAAATAATATTTTCTCATGTTGCTTTTGATCTTTCCCCCAACTAACCTCAGATTGTGTCCCCTTGTTCTTGTGTTCACTTTCCTATTAAAAACACTTCCCTCCTGGACCTTATTTAACCCTTTAATATATTTAAATGTTTCGATCATGTCCCCCCTTTTCCTTCTGTCCTCCAGACTATACAGTTTGAGTTCATTAAGTGTTTCCTGATACGTTTTATGCTTAAGACCTTCCACCATTCTTGTAGCCCGTCTTTGGACCCGTTCAATTTTGTCAATATCTTTTTGTAGGTGAGGTCTCCAGAACTGAACACAGTATTCCAAATGTGGTCTCACCAGTGCTCTATATAGCGGGATCATAATCTCCCTCTTCCTGCTTGTTATACCTCTAGCTATGCAGCCAAATTGGCTCTTAACAGCGTGTGCATACGAGAGAGAGGGAGAAGGGATGTGTAGGACAGATCGACCTAAAATTTGACGTGAGGATCAGTCAAAAAAAGGGGAAAAAATAAGCTATTGTTTGTGAAAACGTGGTGCCAATTTTATATCAAAGCCTCACAAGGTTACGGAACAAAGTAATGTCATTGTTTTATGAGGAATAGCTTATACATTGCATTGGCTTTCCGGGCCAATATTTGGATAAATGAAACACGAGTAGTTTTTAGATCGATGGAGTAGTTATAGGGACCGCCGATACAAATGACGGCTGGAATATCTCGCCTTGTTTTTTTTAGAAGCACATAAATCACCAACCGGAGGGACTCCGGCACATTCATCAGAACCAATACACCTAGGGGGGGGGGAAATTACAGGCAATTCTCGACTTACAACTGTTCGTTTAGTGACTATTCAAAGTTAAAACGCCACTGGGAAAAGTGACCCACGACCCCCTTTTTTTGCATTTCCAACAATAGTGGTATCCTGCTACATCACACAGTCAAAATTCAGATGATTGGCAATCGGCTCACATTATTTATGACGGTTGCCGCATCGTGGGGTCAGGCGATCCCCTTTTTGTGACGAGCAGAATCCCGATTCACTTAACGACCGTGAGACTAGCTTAACAACTGCAGCAATTCTCTTAAGAAGCACAGAAACGAAGGATCTAAAATGGGGCAAAGCTAATACAGTGGTACCTCTAGTTACGAATTTAATTTATTCCGTGACCAGGTTCTTAAGTAGAAAGGTTTGTAAGAAGAAGCTATTTTTCCCATAGGAATCAATGTAAAAGCCAATAAGGTGTGCGATTGGGGAAACCACAGGGAGGGTGGAGGCCCTGTTTCCTCCCAGGAGATTCCTAGAGAGGCCCCATGGAGGCTTCTCCCTGCCTTTTCCAGCCCTGTTTCATCCCAGGAGATCCCTAGAGAGGCCCCATGGAGGCTTCTCCCCGCCTTTTCTGGCCCTGTTTCCTCCCAGGAGATTCCTAGAGGGACCCCATGGAGGCTTCTCCCTGCCTTTTCTGGCCCTGTTTCCTCCCAGGAGATTCCTAGAGAGGCCCCACGGAGGCTTCTCCCTGCCTTTTCTGGTTACAGTTTCGGAGGCTCGGGTTTGTAAGTGGAAAATGGTTTTTGAGAAAAGGCAAAAGAAATCTTGAACACCCGGTTCTTATCTAGAAAAGTTCGTAAGTAGAGGCGTTCTTAGGTAGAGGTGCCACTGTATTTATATTCATAGCCAGGTTCACAACAGACACAAATTCCCAAACACAGTCACTCTCTTCGTAGGATGAATAAATCACATTATAGCTCAGAACAGACCCATTTTTTCCATGCCGCCCACCAAGATCGGCAACAAAGACTCCGAAGGGCCATCTACCCAACCTTCCCTTAGCCAAGTTTGGCCTTTTGGACAACCTCAACAGAGCCGCGTCGGGAGGCGTGGACCACAACTGAGAAAATTCAAGGAGCTTCTCAAATAAACAGGAAACAAATTTCAACCTGCCCCGGTGTTTTCATTATGATGATTCCTTTTGTGGGGACGATGGTGGACGTTGAGACGGCGAGAGAAAAGGAGTGAGTTGGGAGTCGAAAGAGGAGACATGGAAGGAAGGGGGGGAATTAAAAGGAAGAAGAGAAGGAAGAAGAGGAGAAGAGAGGGGGAAAAGAGGAAGAAGGAAGAGGAGGAAGAGAAGAAGGAAGAGGAAGAGAGGAGGAGGAGGAGGAAAAGAGAGTCAAAGAAGAGAGAAGGAAGAAGGAGGAAGAGGAGATAGAATTCCTCCCTTACTCTTCCTTGCTATCTCTCAGCTCCAAAATTGCCCCTCATCCCCAAACCTTCTTCTTCTCATCCCGCCCTACTGCTAAGGACCAGATGATGGTCGGGAAGGGATTTCTTGTTGTGGGGCTCCCATTTCCTGCCTGGCACTCCCCCCCCCTTTTCACCCTCGGTCACATCTTCCTCCAGCTCTTAGCTCCTTCCTCCCCTGGTTGGTGGGGAGGGGGGCTGGCAGATGCCAATTGATGAGGAGGAGGAAGGAAGGAGGTGTTCAAGGAATGGTCCAGTCAAAGCTTGAGCGACAGCTCCGATTCGACCATCTCAACTCTCGGGGCCTCCATTTTAACTGGGGAGGGATAGAGCTGGCCTCAGCCACACCCACCCTGGGTGGGGGCTCGTCCCCCCCCCTTGTGCCAATCCTGGCCAGTCCAGCCCCAAGGGGCGTTCTTGCTGGCTTCAACCCCCCTCCCACGATGTGGTCCACACCTGCCTCTGTGCAGAAAATACTCCGGGCAAACCCAACACGCCTTCGAAATAACATCTGTCCCCTTCTCGCGCTGGAGACAGGCCCAGGGAGACACGTGGCCCACGATACGGCCAGACACAACCCCCTCCTCCCTCCCCTCCCCCTCCCTCGTGGAGGGTGAGGGGGGGCAATGCAATGCCAGCCTCCTCCTTCCCCCTGCATGCAAAGGAAGGGGGGGATCTCCCCCCCTTCTTAAAAATAAATAAATAAACCAGCCGATTTGCGAGGATGGGTGTCTCTCCCCTCCACCCCCGACCTTTCTCCCTCCGTGGGATCCTCCACCCCCTCCCTCGCCCTCCCACCCACCCACGCGAGGGTGGCTCTCGCCCCAGTTGGACGACTGTCTCTCCAGAGGGGCCGTGCCACCTGGCCGATCTCCCCCTCCCGATGCCAGGCGGAGGGCAGAGCCATGGGGAAGGAAGGAAAGAAGGGAGGGAGGGAGGGAGGAGGGGGAAAGGGAGAGAAGGAGAGGGTGGTAACAAGGGTGGAAGGAAGGAAGGAAGGAGAAGAGGATGGGAACGAGGGAGGGAGGGAGGAAGGAAGGAGGAGACGATGGGAAGGAGGGAGGGAGGAAGGAAGGATGGATGGATGGAAGGAAGGAAGGAAGGAGAAGAGGATGGGAACGAGGGAGGGAGGGAGGAGGAGACGATGGGAAGGAGGGAGGGAGGAAGGATGGAAGGAAGGAAGGAGGAGACGATGAGAGGGAGGGAGGGGGAAGAAAGGATGGATGGAAGGAAGGAAGGAAGGAGGAGACGATGGGAAGAAGGAAGGAAGGAAGGTTGGGTTGGGTTGGGTTGGCTGGCTGGGCTCGCCTGCCGATTCCAGACAAAGGCCACAAGAGAGACAGACAAAGGAAGCCGCACGCACACACACACGCACGCACAAAAAAACCCTCAGCCTACCTCGACACAGAGGAAGTTGGAGCCGGCGGGCATCCAAACCAGGGGGGCCCGGCTGGGAGGGGGGACCACGAGCTGAGGCAGCTGCATGGTCCCGAGCCCCTTCGGCTGCCACCGCGGCTTTTCGGAGTCAGCGAGAGGAGACCGAGGCACCTAGGCGCCCACACGCTCGCTCACTTTCGCTCTCGCTCTCTCGCTCCCTCTCACACACACACGCGAAGACACACGCACGCACGCTCTCTCGCACACACACACCCTTGCACACGCTCGCACACAGCCCGAGACAGTGAGCTGGCTGTGCTGCTGAATACACCACAGTGTCAGCGCCTGGTGGGGGAGGGGGAGGGGGCGTGGGGAAGAGCGCACCCCCCCTCCCCTCCCCCCGCGAGCGGCAGCTGGCTCCGATGGAGGAGAGGAAGGGCCCCCCTCTCTCGCTCCCTCTTGCACATTCATTCTCTCTCTCTCTCACACACACACACACCCTTTTTTTCTCCCTCTCGTTCTCTTTCTCTCTTCTCACTTTCGCTTTCTCATTTCCTCTCTCTCTTTCTCTTTCATTCTCTTTCTCTTTCTTTCTCTCTTGATTTTCTCTCTCTCTCATACTTACCTCTTTCTACCTTCTCCTCGCTTTCCCTCTCTCTCATTTCCTCTCTCTATCTTTTCTCTCTCTCCCATACATCCTCTTTTTCTCCCTCTCATTCTCTTTCTCTTCTCACTTTGGCTTTCTCATTTCCTCTCTTTCTTTCTCTTTCTCTCTTTCTTTTTCTTTCTTTCTTTCTCTCTCTCTCATACTTACTTCTCTTTTTCTACCTTCCTCTCACTTTCCCTCTCTCTCATTTCCCCCTCTCTCTTTTTTCTCTCTCTGTCATACATCCTCTTTTTCTCCCTCTCATTCTCTTTCTCTTCTCACTTTGGCTTTCTCTTTTCCTCTCTTTCTTTCTCTTTCATTCTTTCTCTCTCTCTCTCACTTCTCTTTTTCTACCTTCCTCTCTCTTTCCCTCTCTCTCATTTCCCTCCTCTCTCTTTTTCTCTCTCTCTCTCATACATCCTCTTGTTCTCTGTCTCATTCTCTTTCTCTTCTCACTTTGGCTTTCTCATTTCCTCTCTTTCTTTCTCATTCTCTCTTTCTCTCTCTTTCTTTCTTTTTCTTTCTTTCTCTCTCTCTCATACTTACTTCTCTTTTTCTACCTTCCTCTCTCTTTCCCTCTCTCTCATTTCCCTCCTCTCTCTTTTTCTCTCTCCCTCTCATACATCCTCTTTTTTCCTTCTCATTCTCCTTTTCTCTTCTCACATTGGCTTTCTCATTTCCTCTCTTTCTTTCTCTTTTGTTCTCTCTCTCTCACACACACATTTCTCTCTTTCTATCTTCCTCTCACTTTCCCTCTCTCACACACATCCTCTTTTTCTCCCTCTCATTCTCTTTCTCCCTTCTCTTTCCCTTTCCCATGTTCTTTCTTTCTTTCTTTCTCTTTTCTCTCTCTCATACATTCCCTTTTTCTCCCTCTTTCTCTTTGTCTCTTCTCACTTCCCTTCATTTCCTGTCCTTCTCTCTTTCTTTCTCTCGTTCTCTCTCACTCTCTTTCTCATACTCACTTCTCTCTTTCTACCTTCCTCTCGCTTTCCCTCTCTTGTTCTGCCTTCCTCTCACTTTCCTCTTTCTTTCTTGTTCTCTCTCTCAAACTCACTCTTTCTTTTTTTCTCCCTCCCATTCTCTCTTTCTTCCTTCTCCTTTCTTTCTCTCTCTCATACTCACTTCTTTCTTTCTATCTTCCTCTCACTGTTCCTCTATCTCTCATTTCCTCATTCTTTCTTTCTCTCTTGTTCTCTCTCTCAAACTCACTCGTTCACCTTTTCTCCCTCCCATTCTCTCTTTCTTCCTCTTTCTCTCACTCACTCCTTTCCCTTCTTTCTCTCCTTCTCTTTCTCTCCTTCTCACTCTATTATTTCTCCATCTTTTTCTCTCTCTTTCTCTCCCCCCTCTCTCTTTCTCCCTCTCTCCTTCTTTCTGTCTCCCTCCCTCCCTCCCTCCCTCTCTTTCTCTCTCCATCCCTGGTTTGCAACATTATCTCCCTGAGTCACAGTCAACTTTCTAGCTAGACTTTAAACCTACCAGAGATGGTTCAGTCTAAGTTAGAAGGACCGAGAACCACAGAGTCTGGTTCCTATCCCTCATCTTAAGATCCAATTCCGCTCTCCCAATTCTGCTTCCAGGAAATGCCCATTTGGGAATCGGCGAGATGGGCTGGGCAGATGTTAAGCCCGCCTGTGCTTTGCTACCAAATGGAGGTGACCATTTGGTGGTCTTTAGGGATTCTGGAGTTAGGAACATAGAAACATAGAAGACTGACGGCAGAAAAAGACCTCATGGTCCATCTAGTCTGCCCTTATACTATTTCCTGTATTTTATCTTACAATGGATATATGTTTATCCCAGGCATGTTTAAATTCAGTTCCTGTGGATTTACCAACCACGTCTGCTGGAAGTTTGTTCCAAAAATCTACTACTCTTTCAGTGAAATAATATTTTCTCACGTTGCCTTTGATCTTTCCCCCAACTAACTTCAGATTGTGTCCCCTTGTTCTTGTGTTCACTTTCCTATTAAAAACACTTCCCTCCTGGACCTTATTTAACCCTTTAACATATTTAAATGTTTCGATCATGTCCCCCCTTTTCCTTCTGTCCTCCAGACTTTACAGATGGAGTTCATGAAGTCTTTCCTGATACGTTTTATGCTTAAGACCTTCCACCATTCTTGTAGCCCATCTTTGGACCCGTTCAATTTTGTCCATATCTTTTTGTAGGTGAGGTCTCCAGAACTGAACACAGTATTATTCCAAATGGGGTCTCACCAGCACTCTATATAGCGGGATCACAATCTCCCTCTTCCTGCTTGTTATACCTCTAGCTATGCAGCCAAGCATCCTACTTGCTTTTCCTACTGCCCGAGTTGACCAGAAGTGGAGGAGGAGGGAGAGGAAAAAGGAGGAGGAGAGGGAGGAGGAAGAGGAAGAAGGAGGAGGAGGGAGGGGGAGGAGGAGGAGGCAGCAGCTATGGGAATTGAGACCAAACCAGGAAGATGGGGACAGAGAGGGAATCCGAAGGGGCAAAAACTAAGCTTTCGGTGACCTTCAACCTTTCTCCTGGTTCCTGTGTTCCTTTGCATCTTATTTTGAACCCATGTACCGGCCAAATTTTCATGGAACCACACAACCAAGCCACACACATGCACAAAAAAACCCCAAACTCAACAAAACTTGGAAGGAGGCAACACTGAAGGCTTTAAAACCAACGTCGGCGTGTGTGCTTAGGCAACCTAAACATCTTTTCTCCCAAGAGATCCAGATGTTTCTCATCGCCCTCCCTCTTTATAGCCTCACGTTTCCATCACTTTTTTTGCATAATTTTCCTTCCTTCTTAAAAATCCATTAAAGATGAATCGGCACACACACATACACCCAGTTTTGACAGACAGGACTTCATACCTTGAAACCTGGGTGGCAATTTTAGAATTTCGCTGTTTTATTTTTATTTTTTTTCTACACTCCAGAACCATTTCCTTTCCTCCAGGGGCTACTTTATCTAAAGAGAGGGGGAGAGTTTATTTGCTATTTGATTTAAATGCAGGCATCTCTTCGTATTGTCCTTTGCCCGGCCACAAAAGGATGCAAATATAATGCTTTTAACCTTGGCTGTAGAACTTTGGCAAGAATTGCAGCCTTTATTATGGTTGAGTTTTATCTTAACGCTAACCCTAGAGTCCTTTATTTGGATTTGCAACCCAGATGCGAAAATCACTTTCAATTCCAAAAGTGTTCCCAGTGAAAATACAGCTAGTCCTCAACGTATCAACAGTATTCAACAGTCCAACCCCCTGCCTAGGTAGGAAACCCTACACTACTTCAGACAGATGGTTATCCAACATCTGCTTTAAAACTTCCAGTGTTGGGGCATTCGCAACTTCTGGAGGCAAGCAGTTCCACTGATTAATTGTTCTAACTGTCAGGAAATTTCTCCTTAGTTCTAAGTTGCTTCTCTCCTTGTTTAGTTTCCACCGATTGCTTCTTGTTCTGCCCTGGAGAATAGGTTGACTCCCTCTTCTTTGTGGCAACCCCTGAGTTATTGGAAGACTACTATCATGTCTCCCCTGGTCCTTCTTTTCATTAAACTAACCATGCAACCGTTCTTCATATATTTTAGCCTCTAGTCCCCTAATCATCTTTGTCGTTCTTCTCTGCATTCTTTCTAGAGCCTCAACATCCTTTTTGCATTGTGGTGACCAAAACTCAATGCAGCATTCCAAGTGTTAGGAATATCCTAAGATAAAATACAGGAAATAGTATAAGGGCAGACGAGATGGAGCATGAGGTCTTTTTCTGCCGTCAATCTTCTACGGTTCTGAATAAGAAATCCAAATCTAAAATGTGGACTAAAAACCCTAGTTTTTAAAAACACTCATTCATCCCATCGTATACATCCATATCATTGGCCAGGACAAGGTATAAACATTCAACGGCCCCAAGCTTCCTGGCAAAGTCTGCGGAGAGGGGCGGCATACAAATCTAAATAATAAATAAAATAAATAAATAAAGGTGAAGTTTTAAAACCTTGCAAAATGCCAAAAGGGTGGTACGAATCTCTGGAGGGAGTTTATTTATTCATTCATTCATTCATTCATTCATTCATTCATTTATTATATTTGTATGCCGCCCCTCTCCGTAGACTTGGGGCGGCTAACAACAACAATAAAACAGCATATGGCAAATCTAATATTTAAAATAACTAAAAAACCTTTATTAAAAATCAAACATACATACAAACATACCATGCATAAATTGTATAGGGCTGGGGGGAAAGGAATATCTCAATTCCCCCATGCCTGACAACAGAGGTGGGTTTTAAGGAGCTGATGAAAGGTGAGGAGGGTGTGGGCAATTCTGATCTCTGGGGGGAGCTGGTTCCAGAGGGTCGGGGCCACCACAGAGAAGGCTCTTTCCCTGGGTCCTGTCAAATGACATTGTTTAATCGATGGGACCCGGAGAAGGCAAACTCTGTGGGACCTAACTGGTCACTGGGATTTGTGCAGCAGAAGGCGGTCCCGGAGATATTCTGGTCCGGTGCCATGAAGGGCTTTATAGGTCATAACCAACACTTTGAATTTTGACCGGAAAATGATCGGCAACCAATGCAGACTGCGGAGTGTTGGTGTAACATGGGCATACTTAGGGAAGCCCATGATTGCTCTCGCAGCTGCATTCTGCACGATCCGAAGTTTCCGAACATTTTTCAAAGGTAGCCCCAGGTAGTTGATTCTAAAGGGCTGGGGCCGCCACAGAGAAGGCTCTTCCCCTAGACCCTGCCTGCTTGATGAAACCTGGAGAAGGCCAACTGTGTGGGACTTAACCGGACGCAGGGATACATGAGGCAGAAGATGTGTTTGTAAGTTGAAGACCACCTGTATTCTCCAAATGGCAGAGGGGAGGGGTCTCCAACCCCCCCCCCCCCCCCGGACAACCCCCTGAGCTCCACCTGAAAGGCCTCGGATGGAGAGAGTCTATTTTACAAACGTGGCCAAAAAAAACACACACACACACACAAACACACACAAACCAGGAGGAAACTTCTCTGCCACTCGGCGGGTTTCTAAAATAAAAGATTAAAACGAAATTCCTAACCAGTATCCTAGGAAACTGAGGACATGCATAATCACCGCCTGCCTCCTTTCCCAAATTAATCATGATGTTAAGCATTTTCGGGGATTGGTTCGCTGCCAGGGAAAGGGAAAGTGGGCTACCGAGTGCCAGCTCCGTTTATTTTTATTCCCCCACCACCATCTCTTTATCCTCCGTTAAGGGCTCAAAACACAGTCTCTCTATTGGGCAGGACATTTTTGGTTTGTGTGTCGGACTTTAAGCTGCATTGTCATCCGAACGAGAAAAAGCCTGGGATTTTTTAACCAGGAAAAGACCAAGGAGCATCGACGGGGCTTTTTTTTGGGGGGGGGGGAACAGCGCTAAGCCAAACAATGATCTCCCCCACACACACACTATCCTTTCTCCTTCAGTCGGAGGGAAGAGAATTGGGGGTTCGGTTTTAGGAAAACCAGCCTGCTGGGTGTTGTGGTTAGCTCTGGCCCAGCTCCTGCCCCAAGGACTGTGGATGTTGGGGAGACATCCACATGCTGCAGGCCTGTTTTGCCCCCTGGTGGAATCTGTTGATGAAGGCTCCTCTGACCAAGAAGACATGAGTGACAGGGAGGAGGAGAGTGGGGCAGACAGCTCAGAAGGAGATCAATGATCTAGCTCCTCCTTGGATTCAGAACAAGAGTTCATGATACAGCCACGCATGCGGAGAGCGATGCATAGGCAGCAACAACTGAGAGATTATTATCAAAGAAAATGAGGCCACCTGTGGTTGGTTGGGGCTGTGGTCATTAGTGAGGCTGCTATAAATAGCAGCCTGTGGGTTTGGCCATTGTGGAGGATTATCTGATCGTTGTGTTTCGTGACTGATTTACTGACTTTGACCTTTTGTGTGCTGATTTTCCCCCGCTTTGAAACTAACCCAGAGCAAAGTGTGTTTCACTTTGTGAAAGAAGAAGGACTGTGAATTGCCTCACAGCTGCAAGCTAAGTATCTCAGAACTGATAAGGGGCTTGTACAAATTACCAGTTTGTTTGGAGACAAGTGCTCTTTGCTATACCAAAAGAGGGCTTGGTTTAAGTGAATTTTCATTATAAAGAACATTGTTTTGAATTTTCAAACGTTTGTGTGTCTGAAATTTGTACCTGTGAATTTTTGGGAGGAGTCTACCAGAGAGCCCGACAGAACAGGATGGAGATATGTTTATCCCAGGCATGTTTAAATTCAATTCCTGTGGATTGACCAACCACGTCTGCTGGAAGTTTGTTCCAAGCATCTACTACTCTTTCAGTCAAATAATATTTTCTCATGTGGCTTCTGATCTTTCCCCCAACTAACCTCAGATGATTCCCCCTTCTGTCCACTGTCCTATTAAAAACACTTCCCTACTGAACCTTATTGAACCATTTCACCTATTTAAATGTTTCCTCCTTTCCCTTCTGTCCTGCAGACTCTACAGATTGAGTCCATGAAGTCTTTCCTGATACGTTTGATGCTTAAGACCTTCCACCGTTTTTGTAGCCCTTCTTTGGACCCCTTCAATTTTATAAATCTTTTTTGATATTTCCTCCTCAGAAGGCTGGAAGGCCGAGCCAACCTTGAGCCTGTTGGAATCGAACTGTTGGCAGTCGACAGAGTCAGGCTGCAATACCACATGTCTACCACCGCAGTGCCCCCCCCTCCCCATGGTGCAGTGGTTACTAGGGTAACATCATCAGCTCTGACAATGCTGTTACCTAATTGCGGAATGACACATCTGCGAGAAAAGAGCCAAGCTCGGAGAATCACTAAGGAGCCTTTTCGAAGCCGAAGTTAAACAAAACCGCATTTACAAAGCTAGCAGAGTGAAAAATCGGTGGAGTTTTGCCTCCCGTCCCCTGTCCTATTGTCTCTCCTATATCTCAGTGTTTCCCAACCTTGGCAACTTGCAGATATCTGGACTTCAACTCCCAGAATTCCCCAGCCAGCATTCGCTGGCTGGAGAATTCTGGGAGTTGAAGTCCAAATATCTTCAAGTTGCCAAGGTTGGGAAACACTGCCATATCTCATATATCGTATCTACTATTCTTCTATTCTATTCTTCTTATACTGCTCTCATAATAGCCTTCTATTCTCTAATTGATATATTCTATTCCTAAATTTTCACTTCTATTCTTTCTCTAATATATTTTACTCGAGTATAACCTTTATAACCTTCATTGTGTATTGTTGAGCATTGGACAAAATGAATGAATGAATGAATGAATGAATGAATGAATAGCCACGGCAGATAAGTTAGTAATCAGGCTGTTAACTGAATTTGGCTGAACCTGTGAACCTGATTGATTTTGGTCCTAGGGAGGTGTTCAAAGGGGGACCCCGTTGGTTGCAGCCGATACAGCTGGGATCAGGGTTCCTGTAGCAGAAATTAGAAACATAGAAACATAGAAGTCTGACGGCAAAAAAAGACCTCATGGTCCATCTAGTCTGCCCTCATACTATTTCCTGTATTTATCTTAGGATGGATGGATGTTTATCCCAGGCATGTTTCAATTCAGTTCCGGTGGATTTACCAACCACGTCTGCTGGAAGTTTGCTCCAAGCATCTACTGCTCTTTCAGTCAAATAACATTTTCTCACCTTGCTTCTGATCTTTCCTCCAACTAACCTCAGATTGTGCCCCCTTGTTCTTGGGTTCACTTTCCTGTTAAAAACACTTCCCTCCTGAACCTTATTGAACCCTTTAACATATTTAAATGTTTCAATCATGTCCCCTCTTTCCCTTCTGTCCTCCAGACTACACAGATTGAGTTCATGAAGTCTTTCCTGATAGGTTTTATATTAATAAAAACCTTAAGGATACAAGCAACAAATTACAGTCATACAATCATAAGTGGGAGGAAATGGATGATAGGAATGAAGAGAAAAAAGTAGTAGTAATACTAGTGCAGACTTAGTAAATAGTTTGACAGTGTTGAGGGAATTATTTGTTTAGCAGAGTGATAGCGTTCGGGGAAAAAACTCTCCTTGTGTCTAGTTGTCTTGGTGTGCAGTGGTCTGTAGTGACATTTTGAGGGTAGGAATTGAAACAATTTATGTCCAGGATGCGAGGGGTCAGTCAATATTTTCCCCGCCCTCTTTTTGACTCGTGCAGTATACAGGTGCTCAATGAAAGGCAAGTTGGCAGCAATTGTCTTTTCTGCAGTTCTGGTTATAAACCCTAATTAAAATAACCCCCTATTAAAGCCCCTATAAAAACCCTAAATCCAATGACTTTGAGACACAGCTACGGTCAGATGTCTGAACCCAACCACAGAGGGGAGAGAGAGTTGGAAGCCAAACCTAGCATTTCTAAGTCAATTTAAGGTCTTCTACATCCCACCCTGCAGGATCTGGAGGAGATTAAAAACCCAGAAGTGCTAAATCCCAGGGAATCGCTTTGCCATTTTTAATTCGCGACCGTCAGGAAACGGAGCAACTGAAGGACTGGTTTTATTTTTATTTTTATTATTATTTTTCTCAAGCTGCCCTGCCCTGTGTCCTCTTCGCCCGTCAGGGGGGTTGCAAGCGGCTTCTTCGCCTGCAAAGAGGAAGATGGATGGGAGAGGAAGTAAGGCCGTTACATAAACAGAGAGGTCGGGGCAGGGCAAATGCCGGGTTTTTCTGGCGTCACCCAGCAACGGAGGCATCCAGCAGGCCCGCAAAAGGCAGCTTCTGCTCAAGGCGACTCTCGGCCACGTGGGCCCTTGTGAGCAGAGAATTGCACAGCATTGGGACAGCTGCTTATATAATTTCTTTTCCCCGATTTTATTTTTTTCAGAGGGATGGCTACTTTGAGCAAGGGTTGCCATGCAGGAAAGGTTAGCCAGGGCTTCATGCTTGAAGGAATATTACATTATTATTATTATTATTATTATTATTATTATTATTATTATTATTATTATGTCAGTACAACACAGCAAACAAGATCACTATGCTGGATTTCGTATTTCATCACCAGTTGGGCGCTTCCCAAGCACCTAGGACTGCGTGATGTAGCAGCGAATTATGTTTGCCGATCCCAGTACAGCGGCCTTTTGCAATTGACAGGTGGAGATTTTGTCAATTCCGATGGTTTTCAAATGTCCACTGAGATCCTTTGGCACTGTGCCCAGCGTGCCAAGTACCACTGGGACCACTTTCATGGGCTTATGCCAGAGTCGTTGCAGCTCGATTTTTAGATCTTCGTATTTCACGAATTTCTCTAGCTGCTTCTCCTCAATTCTGCTGTCTCCTGGGATTGCGATGTCGAAGATCCATACTTTCTTTTTCTCCATGAATGTCTGGTGTGTTATGCTTCAGAATTCGGTCAGTCTGAGGTCGGAAGTCCCACAGTAGTTTTGCTTGCTCATTTTCGACCACTTTTTCGGGCTTATGGTCCCACCAGTTCTTTGCCACTGGTAAATGGTAGTTCCGGCACAAGTTCCAGTGGATCATCTGTGCCACAGCATCATGTCTATGCTTGTAGTCAGTCTGTGTGATCATTTTGCAGCAGCTGAGTATGTGATCAATTATTATTATTATTATTATTATTATTATTATTATTATTATTATATTAATTTATTAATTTAAACAATGTCATCTGCCAGGCCCCAGGGGAAGAGCCTTCTCTGTGGCGGCCCCGGCCCTCTGGAATCAACTCCCTCATAGAGAACAGAACTGCCCCCACCCTCCTTGTCTTTCGCAAACTACTTAAGAACCACCTATATCGCCAGGCATGGGGGAATTGAGACATCTCCCCCAGGCTTTTTATAGTTTTAAGTATGGAATGTGTGTGTTGCATGGTTTTTAAATGAGGGGTTTATAGATACTTTTTTAATGTTAGATTTGTCTATATTGTCACACTGTTTTATTATTGTTGTGAGCCGCCCCGAGTCTTCGGAGAGGGGCAGCATACAAATCTAATAAATTATTATTATTATTATTATTATTATTATTATTAATTTAATTTATATGCTGCCCAACTCCTGGAGGACTCTGGGCGCCTTACAACAAACAACAACAACAACAACATAATAATAATAATAATAATAATAATAATAATAATAATAATAATAATTTATTAGATTTGTATGCCACCCCAAAAGAAACACTTTAAAAAGACAATTGAAAACCCGTTAATAATAAGGTGACCAGCAGGAAGAGGGAGATGGTGATCCCGCTGTGTAGAGCGCTGGTGAGACCCCATTTGGAATACTGTGTCCAGTTCTGGAGACCTCACCTACAAAGAGAGATTGATAAAATCGAACGGGTCCAAAGACGGGCTACAAGAATGGTGGAAGATCTTAAGCATAAAACTGATCAGGAAAGACTTCATGAACTCCACCTGAATAGTCTGGAGGACAGAAGGAAAACGGGGTGGACAGGATCTGATTATTATTATTATTATTATTATTCTTCTTATTATTATTTATTAGATTTGTATGCCGCCCCTCTCCATAGACTGATGAGCCGAGTCAATAGGGAGGAAATCAAATTCACTTAACAACCCTGTTACTAAATGAACAACGTGATTTTCTTAATGACCGTTACGAGACGGTCACTGCTTAGTGAAAAATCTCTTGCTTTGCAACAGAAAATTTTGGGTTTACCGATTGCGGTCGTTAAGTCGAGGACAACCCTTAATAGCCAAACCTCGTCTTGTCTTATAAACCATGTTAAATATTTTGCATATGTAATCAGCAAATGATTGCAAGAGAGAGAGAGAGAGGCAGAATGTAACCGCTGCTCTAATTGCCTCTTTGAACTGTCTAGTCAATTAAAGGCCTTTCCTCGCCTTGCAAGAGAGAGGGAGCAATTGCTGGGTTTGATCTATCTCGAGTGATTTCCCGAACAGGGCTGGATTTGCATTGCTTAAAGAGGGGTTTTATGGGGTGGGGAAGCTTCGGGATGGCTCCTCCCAAAGAACGCTTCTTGGAGTTGCCTTCAAATTGCGATTTTTCTGAACCATTTCCAGGTTCAGGTTCTTCATGGCACCGGACCAGATTATCTCTGGGACCGCCTTCTGCTGCACGAATCCCAGTGACCAGTTAGGTCCCACAGAGTGGGTCTTCTCCGGGTCCCGTCAACTAAACAATGCCGCTTGGCGGGAGCCAGGGGAAGAGCCTTCTCTGTGGCAGCCCCGGCCCTCTGGAACCAACTCCCCTCAGAGATTAGAATTGTCCCCACCCTTCTCGCCTTTCGTAAGCTCCTTAGAACCCACCTCTGCCGTCAGGCATGGGGGAATTGAGATACTCTTTCCCCCTAGGCCTTTACAATTTTATGCATGGTATGTCTGTACGTATGTTTGGTTTTATAATAAGGGTTTTTAACTGTTTTAGTATTGGGTTATTATTATATGCTGTTTTATTGCTGTTGTTAGCTGCCCCGAGTCTGCGGAGAGGGGTGGCATACAAATCCAATATAAATAAGTAAGTAAGTAGATAGATAGATAGATAGATAGATAGATAGATAGATAGATAGATAGATAGATAGATAGATAGATAGATAAATAAATAAATAAAAGGAAGGGAGCTGGCTAGATGAATTCAATGAGAATAGAGCCAGAATAGGGACCTTGGAGGTCTTCTAGTCCAACCCCCAAAATCGTCTTTCCCACTCCGCAAAGTGTCTTTGCGTTTATTTATTTATTAGATTTGTATGCCGCCCCTCTCCGAAGACTCGGGGCAGCTCACAACAATAATAAAAACAATCTTCTAGCGAAAACAAATCTAATATTTAAAAAGCACATAAAAACCCTATCATATTTAAAAAGCAAACAACACATACATACCCAAACATAAATATAAAAAAGCCTGGGGGAAAGGTGTCTCAAACTTCCCCATGCTTGGCGGTATAGATGGGTCTTGAGTAATTTACGAAAGACAAGGAGGGTGGGGGCAGTTCTATTCTTCGGGGGGAATTGATTCCAGAGGGCTGAGGCCGCCACAGAGAAGGCTCTTCCCCTGGGACCCGCTAAACGACATTCTTTAGTCGATGGGACCCGGAGAAGGTCAACTCTGTGGGACCTTATCAGTCGCTGGGATTCGTGCGGTAGCAGGCGGTTCCAGAGGTTATAACCAACACTTTGAATTGTGACCGGAAACTGATCCGCAGCCAATGCAGGCCACGGAGTGTTATAGAAACGTGGGCGAATCTAGGAAGCTCCACGATGGCTCTCGAGGGGCTCTTTGCGTTGACTTTATAGCGCAACTAAGAATGGCCTAGAGTCCAGGGGTAGGCAAAGTTGACTCTTTTATGACATGTGGACTTCAACTCCCAGAATTCCTGAGGTAGCATGATTGCCTCAGGAATTCTGGGAGCTGGAGTCCACAAGTCACAGAAGAGCCATCTTTGCCTACCCGTGGCCTAGTAGCTTGAGTTACCCAGACATTGTCAGCGTGTAGTGGTTAGAGCAGTGTTTCGCAACCTTGGCAAATGCTGGCTGGGGAATTCTGGTAGTTGAAGTCCAGATATCTTTAAGTTGCCAAGGTTGGGAAACACTGGGTTAGAGAACAGAAGAGATACGGGTTTCAATCCCCATCCAGTCGTAAGTGGTCTGATAGGTCCCCTTCACACAATAAATTTAAACCAGGAAGCGATTAACCCGTCGAAATCCTCTTACGGTTAATTATAGCAGCCCACAGAAGTCAAACTTCACACCCAGCGAATGACAGCCAATGGCATATTGCCAGATGTTTAAGCCATAGTTCAGTTCTTGGACAGACCAGGGAGAAGATGGTGAGTCACGATCTGAATGGATTAGCATCTTTATAAAAATCTAACAAAACCATTGACAGTGCATAGAAACCGTAGACCCGTTTACCTGTTCTCTGGGGCATAAACTCTAGGTGTCATCTCCCCATCCTTTCACATTAACTGATGGGTAACTTGGTGGCCTTGGGCTGGTTACCAAACGGTCTTTTATAGCCATGGATCTGCTGATTTCCATCTCAACTGCCGTCACCTAGGGACTAGATTGGTCAAAAGAACATGCAAGTTTCTCATCGGAGATAGCTTTTAGCCTCGCCCCTATTCCTGCTACTCTGATGCTCTTCGCTATTGGGCAGTTAGAACTTCCATCCCAAGTCAAATGTAGATTGACTGCTAGGGAAGGGGTGGAACAGACATTGCCAGTCAAAGGAAGCTTTGCATCTTTACTAATGCCTCTTAAACATAGAAACATAGAAGACTGACGGCAGAAAAAGACCTCCTGGTCCATCTAGTCTGCCCTTATACTATTTCCTGTATTTTATCTTAGGATGGATATATGTTTATCCCAGGCACGTTTCAATTATAGTATAACGGGTCCAAAGACGGGCTACAAGAATGGTGGAAGGTCTTAAGCATAAAACGTATCAGGAAAGACTTCATGAACTCCATCTGTATAATCTGGAGGACAGAAGGAAAAGGGGGGACATGATCGAAACATTTAAATATGTTAAAGGGCTAAATAGGGTTCAGGAGGGAAGTGTTTTTAATAGGAAAGTGAACACAAGAACAAGGGGACACAATCTGAAGTTAGTTGGGGGAAAGATCAAAGGCAACATGAGAAAATATTATTTTACTGAAAGAGGAGTAGATCCTTGGAACAAACTTCCAGCAGACGTGGTTGGTAAATCCACAGTAACCGAATTTAAACATGCCTGGGATAAACATATATCCATTGTAAGATAAAATACAGGAAATAGTATAAGGGCAGACTAGATGGACCATGAGGTCTTTTTCTGCCGTCAGTCTTCTATGTTTCTATGTTTCTATGTTTCTAATTCAGTTACTGTGGATTTACCAACCACGTCTGCGGGAAGTTTGTTCCAAGGATCTACTACTCTTTCAGTGAAATAATATTTCCTCACGTTGCTTTTGATCTTTCCCCCAACTAAATTCAGACTGAGTCCATGAAGTCTTAAGCATACGTTTTATGCTTAAGACCTTCCATCATTCTTGTAGCCCGTCTTTGGACCCGTTCAATGTTGTCCATATCTTTTTGTAGCTGAGGTCTCCAGAACTGAACACAGTATTCCAAATGTGGTCTCACCAGCGCTCTATATAGCGGGATCACAATCTCCCTCTTCCTGCTTGTTATACCTCTAGCTATGCAGCCAAGCATCCTACTTGCTTTTCCTACCGCCCGACCACACTGCTCACCCATTTTGAGACTGTCAGAAATCAAGATTGTGTTTGCCAGTTTGGTCCAGTGGTTAAGGCAGGAAACCGTGAGTTCTAGTCCCACTGAAACGGGGCTAGGTTGAAAGTCAGTTGGGTGATTTTGCACCAATCCACCAGGAGACAAGGAATTCTAGTCCTGCCTTAGGATGAAAGTCAGTTGAGTGATTTGGGCCAATTCCCAGGTGATTGTGAATTTAAGTCCTGTTTTAGGCATAATAACCAGCTGGGTGACATTGGGACAATCACTCTCTCAGCCCAGCCCAGCCCACCTCAAAGGGTTATTGTTGTGGGAAAAATAAGAAGAGGAAGGAGTATTAGGTAACTTCAGATTGTGTCCCCTTGTGTCCCCTACTCAATCTGAGTATTGTATTGGCAGTTCTGTGTTAGCAAATACTTCAAATGAAAAGGATTTAGGGGTAGTGATTTCTGACAGTCTCAAAATGGGTGAGCAGTGCAGTCAGGCGGTAGGGAAAGCAAGTAGGATGCTTGGCTGCATAGCTAGAGGTATAACAAGCAGGAAGAGGGAGATTATGATCCCGCTATATAGAATGCTGGTGAGACCCCATTTGGAATACTGTGTTCAGTTCTGGAGACCTCACCTACAAAAAGATATGGACAAAATTGAACGGGTCCAAAGACGGGCTACAAGAATGGTGGAAGGTCTTAAGCATCAAACGTATCAGGAAAGACTTCATGAACTCAATCTGTATAGTCTGGAGGACAGAAGGAAAAGGGGGGACATGATCGAAACATTTAAATATGTTAAAGGGTTAAATAAGGTCCAGGAGGGAAGTGTTTTTAATAGGAAAGTGAACACAAGAATAAGGGGACACAATCTGAAGTTTGTTGGGGGAAAGATCAAAAGCAACATGAGAAAATATTATTTCACTGAAAGAGGAGTAGATCATTGGAACAAACTTCCAGCAGACGTGGTTGGTAAGTCCACAGTAACTGAATTTAAACATGCCTGGGATAAACATATATCCATCCTAAGATAAAATACAGAAAATAGTATAAGGGCAGACTAGATGGATCATGAGGTCTTTTTCTGCCGTCAGTCTTCTATGTTTCTATGTATGTTCAGAGTTTCGAGTACCGTAGTTTCTAAAAACAATACATGTAGGGGGAAAAATTAAGTAAATAAAAAAACAACAGTAGAATTTTAGACATGGCTCTTCCAACATAGAACAACTCCATAGCAGGTGAATAGATTTAAGCCTAAGAGCCTACACTCTTTCCAAACCTCGTGATTGATTATTGATTTTAGGCTACTCTGTATATTTATTTATTTATTTTTACAGTGAGATTAGTGTTTAACAACGGCCACATCCAAGGAAGTTGGCCCCTAGGCGTAACATTCATAAATCCTCCTTTGCTTCCTTTTTGGCAAAGCCCATCTCTCATCTGATCTGGTTGCCAGGAAGGCCTAAGTTCCTGGCTGGAATTTGGGTACATTTAAAACAAAACCAAAAAATAAATAAATTACTGGAAGATGTAGATTCAGATAGCCAGGTTTCTGCCACCTATACGATATGATGGAGAGCTTGCATTTAAGGCTGTTATATAAACAAATGAACAATAATTCTAATTAGTAGGAGCCTTGGATATGCTACAGTAAAAACAAGCACTTTTGCAAGTCCTAATGAGACAGACAGTTGTCCCCTTTGGCAGCGCTGCGAAATCTCCATTGTAGTTAATCATCAGCAGACAAGGTTTACAGTCGCCGTCTTTTCATAATCCCCTACTAACAAGACATGTTTTAATCAGGAGCTAGAAGGCCATCCTATTACTGCTTCCAACTGGGGATGGCCTTTGTCCGTGTTGCATCTGAATTATTTTTTTTTTAAAAAAAATCAATTGCCCTTTTTTTCATCCTGTCTTCTTTTTTTTTCCCCAAAGGGCCTTAGAAAGAAAGGAGAATTTAATTTTTTTTTAACATAGAAACATAGAAATATAGAAGACTGACGGCAGAAAATGACCTCATGGTTCATCTAGTCTGCCCTTATACTATTTCCTGTGTTTTATCTTAGGATGGATATATGTTTATCCCAGGCATGTTTAAATTCAGTTACTGTGGATTTACCAACCACGTCTGCTGGAAGTTTGTTCCAAGGATCTACTCCTCTTTCAGTGAAATAATATTTCCTCACGTTGCTTTTGATCTTTCCCCCAACTAGCTTCAGATTGTGTCCCCTTGTTCTTGTGTTCACTTTCCTATTAAAAACACTTCCCTCCTGGACCTTATTTAACCCTTTCACATATTGAAATGTTTCCATCATGTCCCCCCTTTTCCTTCTGTCCTCCAGACTATACAGATTGAGTTCATGAAGTCTTTCCTGATACGTTTTATGCTTAAGACCTTCCACCATTCTTGTAGCCCGTCTTTGGACCCGTTCAATTTTGTCCATATCTTTTTGTAGGTGAGGCCTCCAGAACTGAACACAGTACTCCAAATGTGGTCTCACCAGCGCTCTATATAAGGGGATCACAATCTCCCTCTTCCTGCTTGTTATACCTCTAGCTATGCAGCCAAGCATCCTACTAGCTTTTCCTACTGCCCGACCACACTGCTCACCCATTTGGAGACTGTCAGAAATCACGACCCCTAAATCCTTCTCTTCTGAAGTTTTTGCTAACACAGAACTGCCAATGCAATACTCAGATTGAGGATTCCTTTTCCCCAACTGCATTATTTTACATTTGGAAACATTAAACTGCAGTTTCCATTGCTTTGACCATTTATCTAGTAAAGCTTACTGACTGTATGTGTATTTCCCCCCCCAAAAATAAAAAAATAAAAATTCTAACCCTCAATGCATCACTCAAATGAGGTATCCCCCAGGCTGCATGTCGTTTCCAGAATTTGATTGCTTGAGTCACTTCATGGTACAGCAAGTCCCTGTTTCCAATTCATTAGAATGGCCAGGGTAGAACTGTTCATCGCCGTAATTAGTGTAAGGGTCACTTGATCCACACAACGTTCAGTGGCCTGACATTTCCTTAATCCAGGAACAATCCTGTGGCCTTTTAGAGACTAGCCACAAAACAACTGATTTCCGATGAAATACAAAGCCGCCCTGAGTCTACGGAGAAGTGGTCTCACCACGTCTTGCTCACAGTCACTCGTGCCCTTATCAGCTCGAGGTTCGACTACTGCAATGCTCTCTACATTGGGCTACCTCTGAAGAGTGTTCGGAAACTTCAAATCGTGCAGAATGCAGCCGTGCAAGCCATCATGGGTCTTCCCAGATACACCTATGTTTCTCCACTGCATTGGTTGACAATTGGTTTCCGGACACAATTCAAAGTGTTGCTGATGACCTCTAAAGTCCTACATGGTATCGGACCAGATTACTTACAGGACTGCCTTCTGCCGCATGAATCCCAGCGGCCGATTAGGTCCCACAGAGATGGCCTTCTGGCGGGGCCTAGGGGAAGAGCCTTCTCTGTGGTGGCCCTGGCCCTCTGGAATCAGCTCCCTCCAGAGATTTGCACTGCCCCCACCCTCTTCGCATTTTGCAAGAGTCTAAAGACTCATTTATGTCGCCAGGCATGGGGCAATTAGATCAAGTCCCCTTCCCTTGTCTACGAGATGTAATGTGTGGTTGTGAATGAGTTGGATGTCTGATTTTAATATACATGGGATTTTTAGTAGTAACTTTAATTAATTAGATTTGTTGCTGTGCTGTTTTTTTGTATTCTGTGAGTCACTCCGAGTCTTCGGAGAAGGGCAGAATACAAATCTAATTAATAATAATAATAATAATAATAATAATAATAATAATAATAATAATAATAAATATGATAATAATAATAGACATGATGCTGTGGCACAGATGATCCACTGGAACTTGTGCTGGAACTACCATTTACCAGTGGCAAAGAACTGGTGGGATCATAAGCCCGAAAAAGTGGTCGAAAATGAGCAAGCAAAACTACTGTGGGACTTCCGACTTCAGACCGACCAAATTCTGAAGCATAACAAACCAGACATTGTGATCGTGGAGAAAAAGAAAGTATGGATCATCGACATCGCAATCCCAGGAGACAGCAGAATTGAGGAGAAGCAGCTAGAGAAATTAGTGAAATACGAAGATCTAAAAATCGAGCTGCAACGACTCTGGCATAAGCCCGTGAAAGTGGTCCCAGTGGTACTTGGCACGCTGGGTGCAGTACCAAAGGATCTCAGGGGACATTTGAAAACCATCGGAATTGACAAAATCTCCATCTGTCAATTGCAAAAGGCCGCTTTACTGGGATCGGCAAACATAATTCGCCGCTACATCAAGCAGTCCTAGGTGCTTGGGAAGCGCCCGACTGGTGATGAAATACGAAATCCAGCATAGGGATCTTGTTTGCTGAGTTTTACTGAATAATAATAATAATAATAATAATAATAATAATAATAATAATAATAATCCAAAGAAGTACAATAAATAAGTAAATAAAATAAAATAAAATAAAGGCATGGACTCTCCTTTGGAAGTCTTGCATTAAATTAACTCAGCGTCCACGGACAAACGGTGGACCAGTTCGTGGCTCTTCCCACCCTCGATGTGGATTCCTAAAATCAGTTGCCAAGCTACGCATCTACTACAGTATGTGCAGCCACTACAGTGCACCAGATTCCTAGCTGAAGCCATCAAACGAGCCCGATCCGTCCACGGTGTTGCCTCGAAATTGGCCAAAGTTGGGTTACTGAGAAGGCCTTGCAAACGAGGATGCTGTCCGCGGTGCTGAAAACCAGATTCTGCCTGAGCTCAGGGCCAGCCTTTTAGCATTAGAGCGACGTTACTAACACAAATATATAGCGGACCAAATCAATGGATGAAGATGGATTATGCCGTTCTGCCCAGCGTTTTTTCCCCCAATTATCTCTTTGTCTTTTAACCCGGGCTACAGTTTGAAGAGACCATATGTTTGAAAGCAAAAATCGAAACGGCGCAAAAAATGTCAGGCTGGCATTACTGAATCAAATCAAAACTCCATCTTCTTGGTCGGTGTGAGTCCCCTACATCCACCGTGCTGAAGACACGAGAAAAGGCAGGAAATAAAATGCAGTGGCACACTGTGAGGAACCTATAGATATATAGATATAGATCAGTGATTTTCAACCTTTTTTGAGCTGCGGCACATTTTTTACATTTACAAAATCCTGGGGCACACCACCAACCAAAAGGACACAAAACGACACTCTAAGACACTCTCCTCTCTTTTTCCATCCCTGTCTCCTCCCCCTCTTCTCTCTGTGTGTGTGCATGTGTGTGTGTATATACATACTCTTGAACCATATCCAAAAACAGTTGAGGGCTGGGGGGTTTTCTCTCTTATTATCATATGCTTTAAATCAAGAGTCGCTTCTCTCTCTCTCTCTTTTGTTCCTCTTTCTTTCCTCTCATTCTCTGTCTCAATCATTTTCTCATTTCTCTTTTTTCCTCCCCTTTTTGCTCATTTTTCTCTCTCTCTCCCTTCCTCTCCTTTTCTCTCTCTCTCTCTTGCTTTCTTTCTCTCACACACTTGCTTTCTCTCTCTTTCACTCTTTCTTTCTTTCTCTCTCTCTCTTTTCTCTCTCTCTTGCTTTCTCTCTCTCTTGCTTTCTTTCTCTCACTCTTTCTTTCTCTCTCTCTCTAAGCAAAAAGTTGTGAGACCAGAACCTGAGCTTCCTTCTTTGCGGCACACCTGACCATGTCTCGCGGCATACTAGTGTGCCACGGCACACTGGTTGAAAAACACTGATATAGATGATCTGTGGGGCTTTCTTTGGCTTAATATAATGCGTCGTGTGGACCCATTTCGAATGAGCGGGCTGTGAAACCTACCCATTATGGCTTGTTTCAACACCATTCTTTTCAACCTCTCCGGTTTTGTGACGCTCAAACACACAATTACTCTGAATATGGTTTCCAGATAATTGAAAAGAATAGCAGCATCCGTCCATTAAATGCCATAAATGCATGGTGTGAGGAGCTCTGCTTGTGTGTCTAGGTGTGCGGTGTGTCTACAGCCGACGTTTCATTGAGTCATGCCAAATTCTATTCTGAAAGGATGGAAGAAATAATTCCTCTATCCCCTTTAATAAAAAATATAGCTATTATTGGTCCCACTCTCCCCACAACATTAATGAAAAGGAGTTTTTTTTAATACGTTCCCTAAGATAGAGCTTTTGTTAACTTCAGAGTTGTGAGCCTCACATCCAGGACATAAATTCAGTTACTGTGGATTTATCAACCACGTCTGCTGGAACAAACGTCCAGCAGACGTGGTTGGTAAATCCACAGTAACTGAATTTAAAAATGCCTGGGATAAACATAGATCCATCCTAAGGTCTTTTTCTGCCGTCAGTCTTCTATGTTTCTATGTTTCTATAAACCAGTGTTTTTCAACCAGTGTGCCGCGAGACATGGTCAGATTTGCCACGAAGGTCAGAGAGAGAAAGAAAACAAGAGAGAAAGAAAGAAAGAGAGAGAGAGAGAAAGAAAAAGAGAAAAAGAGAGAGAAAGAAAAAAGAGAGAGAAAGAAAGAGAGAGAGAGAAAGTAAAAGAGAGAGAAAGAAAGAGAGAGAAAGAAAGAAAGAAAGAAAGAAAGAGAGAGACAGAGGGAGGGAGGGAGGGAGAAAAAGCAAAAAAGAGAGGAAGGAAGGAAGAGAGAAAGAAAAAGGGGTGGAGAGAGAGAAAAAAGAAGAAGGGAAAGAAAGAGGAAGGGAGAGAGAAATAGAGTGAAAGGGAGGAAGAGAGAGAATTTTTTTTTGTCCAAACCTTTTTTAGCCCCCCCCCCCCAATGTGCCCCAGTGTTTTGTAAATGTAAAAAATGTGCCATGGCTCAAAAAGGTTGAAAATCACTGCTATAAACTGTTTCAAGTCCTACCCTCAAAACGTCACTACAGAGCACTGCACACCAAGACAACTGGACACAAGAACAGTTTTTTCTAAAATGCCATCCCTCTGCTAAACAGTGGTACCTCTACTTAAGAACTTCATTCGTTCTGTGACCAGGTTCTTAAGTAGAAAAGTTTGTAAGTAGAAGCCATTTTTCCCATAGGAATCAATGTAAAAGCAAATAATGCGTGCAAACCCATTAGGAAAGAAATAAAAGCTCGGAGTTTGTGTGGGAGAGAGAGGAGGAAGAAGAAGAGGAGGAGGAGGACAGTTGCTACCGAAGGAAGAAGGTGAGAGGAGGGAAAACAAAAAAATCCAAAACTTTAAGGCTTAAAAAAAGAAGAAGAGGGACTCTGAGGCGGCGAGGAGGAGCATGCGCCTCCCATACACCCGGCGCGAGGCTGCCTCCCATACACTGCGCCAGAGAGAGAAACCCAGGGGGAATGGCAGGAAACTGGCCGGGCCTTCGTGCCGCTCTCAAATTGCCTGAGAAATTTTTCCAGGCTTAGGTTCTTAAGTAGAAAATGGTTCTTAAGAAGAGGCAAAAATATCTTGAACACCCAGTTCTTATCTAAAAAATGTTCTTAAGTAGAGGTACTACTGTAATTCCCTCAACACTGTCAAATTATTTACTAAGTCTGCACTACTATTACTACTAGTTTTTTCTCATCATTCCTATCACCCATTTCCTCCAACTTATTATTTCCTCCAACTTGTTGCTTGTATCCTTAAGATTTTTATTAATATTGTTTGTTTCCTCATTGCTTACTTGACCCCTATGACAATCCTTGTGTTGTACCTCATTCTTGACAAATGTATTATTATTATTATTATTATTATTATTGTTGTTGTTGTTGTTGTAGTAGTATTGTTGCTGCTGCTGCTGTTGTTGTTGTTGTTGTTGTTGTTATTATTATTATTATTATTATTATTATTATTTGTTGTGATTCCGTCTGAGGCCCCTCAGGGAACGGCTGATCCTCTGCCGGCTTCCTGCTCAGAGGGGGAGGATGAGGAACAGGAGGTTCAGGCAGACGAGGAGGAGGAATCTCAGGCTGAGGAAGAGGGGGAACAGCCAGAGTCCCCCGAGAGGGAGCTCTCCCCAGCAAGCAGCCTGGATTCCTTAGATGAAAATGCACAAGCAATCATCGATCTCCGGCAGAGAAGAGCAACACAACGAAGGGGACAATTAGCCAGGTACTTTCAGCACTAAAGAGGCAACAGCTGGGTTTGGGTGTGGTGCTCTCTGGAAAGGCTGAAAAGGCAGACCCACCCTTCCTGGCTTATGGAGTATTATCTTTGGGAGTCCTGGGACCTGGCTGTGATCTTTGGCGTCTTGGAATTCTGGTTTGTGACTTTGAATACTGAAACCTTGGGGGACAAAGGTGTGGGTCTTATTCTCTACAGTGGTGGGTGTGCCAGCAAGAAGTCTGCTGTATTGTCTGGCCATCAGGACTCTGCTGTGAAGTCTCATAGCCTGCCTGTTGGGAAGAACAGGTTTTTCTCTGTGTTTATTTTTCAAACTATAAAGTGCTTTTGATTTTACCAGCGTGTCTGGCTGCTTTTTCCAGTTGGTGTTGAAGTCTGGGGGCACCCAGACAGAACAATTATTATTATTAATTAGATTTGTATCCCGCCCCTCTCCGAAAACTCGAGGCAGCTCACAGGATACAATATAAAACAGTGAATACAAAGACAAATCTAATTAATTTAAAAAACTACGGAAGCAAAAAAAAACCCCAATATATTAAAATCAATCAAACAAATTCAATCACAGCCATACATCCCATTTATTGACCAAGGGGTCTAGATCTTATTATAGATAACTCTCAAGGCTTTTGCGAAAGGTGAGGAGGGTGGGGTGCAGTGGGAATCTCTGGGGGGAGCTGATTCCAGAGAGCCGGGGCCCCCACAGAGAAGGCTCTTCCCCTAGGCCCTGCCAAATGATATTGTCTGGTTGATGGGAGGTGGAGAAGGCTGAATCTGTGGGACCTAACCGGTCACTGGGATTCTAACGGCATATGGTATTTTTTTTGGAGCAGATGCACCAAAGACAAATTCCTTGTGTGTGCAATCACACTTGGCCAATGAAGAATTCTATATATTATTATTATTATTATTATTATTATTATTATTATTATTATTATTATTATTATTATTATTATTTATTAGATTTGTATGCCGCCCCTCTCCAAAGACTCGGGGCGGCTCACAGCAATAAAAACAATATTATAGCAAAACAAATCTAATATTAAAAGAAGCATATAAAACCCTGTCATATATTTAAAAACCAAACAGCACATTCATACCAAACATGAAACATAAATATAAAGAAGCCGGGGGGAAAGGTGTCTCAACTCCCCCATGCCTGGCGGTATAAGTGAGTCTTGAGTAATTTACGAAAGACAAGGAGGGTGGGGGCAGTTCTAATCTCCGGGGGAAGTTGATTTCAGAGGGCCGGGGCTGCCACAGAGAAGGCTCTTCCCCTGGGGCCCGCCAAACGACATATATAGTAGATTTCATATTTAGAATGATGACTTCTACTCTCTCAAGCCCAACTAATCAAAGGAAAGGGAAATTTGGTTGTGAAACCTGACACACGGCCAAGTGGCCCATGTTTTTCCAAACAATGCAGCAATCCAGCTGTTCACTAAACATCTGTAATCACACACTCGGCTGGGGGTTGGGTGGGTAGGTGAAGCTTTGTAGAAGAGTTGATCGTTCTTCACACTTGGGTGGGAGGCCTGTGTCAAGAAGCTTCCATTGCAGCCTCGTTTCGTTCGTTGAACTCCGGCTAATAAGCCGGTGAAGGCAATGCCAGCAGGGTGGCCTCGAGGTCGTAAAATCTTCCACTAACTGCACAGTGGGAGCAGCTGTGTAGGAACGAGAGTGAGAATAAAGAAGGTGGCGGAGTTTGCAAATAAATTTCCCACGCATCCCCAGGTCTTGGGGAAACTTTGTGGATGCTGCTGCTTGGAGCTCAGAGGTCAGCAAATCTTGCTAGGAATTATAAAGAAAACTTACCCAAGAAACGTAAAATATCGGCTGTTACATATTGCGACACCAGCCAGAATTATGTACGCACAGAAATGGAATGATCCAAGGATACCAGAAGATAGAGAAATAATTAAGTCCCTGCTCACAGTCGCTCATGCCCTCGTCACCTCGAGGTTCGACTACTGTAACGCTCTCTACATGGGGCGACCTTTGAAAAGTGTTCGGAAACTTCAGATCGTGCCGAATGAGGCTGCAAGAGCAGTCATGGGCCTCCCCAGATGTGCTCATGTCTCATCAACACTCCGCAGCCGGCATTGGTTGCCGATCAGTTTCCCATCACAATTCAAAGAATTGGTTATGACCTATAAAGCCCTACATGGCATCGGACCACAATACCTCCAGGACCGCCTTCTGCCGCACGAATCCCAGGGACCAGTTAGATCCCACAGAGTTGGCCTTCTCTGAGTCCCGTTGACTAAGCAATGCCGTATGGCGGGAGTCAGGGGAAGAGCCTTATCTGTGGCGGCCCCGGCCCTCTGGAATCAACTCCCCAAACTTCCCTCTTCCCTGTCACTCATGCTTCCTTGGTTGAGGAGGCTTCGTCGGCAGATTCCGTCAGGAGCAAAACAGGCCTGCGACATGTGGATGTTTGCCCCACATCCACCTGCACATTCCTTGGGGCAGGAGCTGGGCCAGAGCTAACCACAACACTTCCTTCCTTCCTTCCTTCCTTCCTTCCTTCCTTCTTTCCTTCCTTCTTTCCTTCCTACCTACCTTCCTTCCTTCCTTCCTACCTTCCTTCCTTCTTTCCTTCCTTCCTTCCTTCCTTCCTTCTTTCCTTCCTTCTTTCCTTCCTACCTTCCTTCCTTCCTACCTTCCTTCCTTCCTTCCTTCCTTCCTTCTTTCCTTCCTTCCTTCCTTCTTTCCTTCCTACCTTCCTTCCTTCCTACCTTCCTTCCTTCCTTCCTTCCTTCCTTCCTCCATTCCCTCCCTCCCTCCCTCCTATCAAGTTGTCGAAGCGTGGAACTCGTTACCGGACTCCCAACTAACCCCCAACATTTTCCCCTTAGGCTATCCACGATTGACCTCTCCAGGTTTCTAAGAGGTCAGTAAGGAGTGTACATAAGCGCACTAGCGTGCCTTTCATTCCCTGTCCAATTGTCTCTCCTTATCTCATATATCTTTTCTTCCTTTCATATATCTTCTCTATGCTTATATCTTTTCTCCTATCCTTTTCTTTATATATATTACTCTGTGGGACCTAACCGGTTGCTGGGATTCATGCGGCAGAAGGCGGTCTCGTAGAATCATGTTGTACAAGGGGCAAGAGAAGGGGGGGGTTGGCTCCAGAAATTTAAAAACAATAGCAATTGTTTTCGCTATTGGTCGGATACACAATAATCTCTCTCCTTGGTAAAAAAAAAAAAATCTTGCTGATTTGAAGGTGTCTTTTTTGTGAGTGTCCCTGCATAACCTTATCTTGCCAAATAAATTTGCAGCAGTAATTTATTTCCTTAATAGGGGTTTCTGAAAGATTTGTCATTTTTGGCTCTCTTTCTGGAAATCCAATGGCTGCTAGCGCGAACAGAGCTTTTAAGATGAGGATGCACATCACATTAAGTTACTGTTTCTTTTTACCATGTTTGGTGAGATCACCCAGAACCGAGTTTCATGTAGTCTATTGAATAAAATAGAATAATTTATTTTATTTATTTATTTATTAGATTTGTATGCCGCCCCTCTCTGAAGACTCGGGGCGGCTAACAACAATGAAAAGACAATGTAAACAAATCTAATATTAAAAATAATCTAAAAACCCCCAATTTAAAGAACCACTCATACATACAAGCATACCATGTATAAATTCTATTAGCCTAGGGGGAAGGGAAAATTTCAATTCCCACATGCCTGATGACAGAGGTCGGTTTTAAGGAGCTTGCGAAAGGCAAGGAGGGTGGGGGCAACTCTGATATCTGGGGGGAGCTGGTTCCAGAGGGTCGGGGCCGCCACAGAGAAGGCTCTTCTCCTGGGTCCCGCCAAACGACATTGCTTAGTCGATGGGACCTGGAGAAGGCCAACTCTGTGGGACCTAACCGGTCACTGGGATTCGTGCGGCAGAAGGCAGTCCCGGAGATAATAGACCTTGGAGGTCTTCTAGCCCATCCCTACACCATCTCAGACAGTTGATTGTCCCATTGTGATCCCGCTGGTGAGACCCCATTTGAAATACTGTGTTCAGTTCTGGAGACCCCACCTACAAAAAGAGATGGATCAAACTGAACGGGTACAAAGACGAGCTACAAAAATGGTGGAAGGTCTTAAGCATAAAACGTATCAGGAAAGACTTCATGAATTCAATCTGTATAGTCTGGAGGACCGAAGGGAAAAGGGGGACATGATCGGAACATTTAAAAATGTTAAAGGGTTAAATAAAGTTCAGGAGGGAAGTGTTTTTAATAGGAAAGTGAACCCAAGAACAAGGGGGCACAATCTGAGGTCAGTTGGGGGAAAGATCAGAAGCAATGTGAGAAAATATTATTTGACTGAAAGGGTAGTGGATTCTTGGAACAAACTTCCAGCAGACGAGGTTGGCAAATCCATAGGACCTGAATTGAAACATGCCTGGGATAAACATAGATCCATCCTAAGATAAAATACAGGAAATAGTATAAGGGCAGACTGGATGGACCATGAGGTCTTTTTCTGCCGTCAGTCTTCTATGTTTCTCTCTCTTCTTAAAAACCTCCAGGGTTGAATAATTCACAACTTCTGGAGGCAAGTTGTTCCACCAGTTCATTGTTCTTAACTGTCAGGAATTTCCCCCTTAGTTCTAGGGTTGATTCTCCCCTTGATTAATATTGCGCAAAGCCATGGTTTTCTCTTTAACTACAGTTTCTTAGACGCAAGACTAAACTGCATGTGAAAACTCTTGTGGCTTGAATTCACACCACGCTGAGCCGATTTTAACAGCCCACCGTTGGCGAATAAGTCATTGTTGGCTGGCTTTGCACATCATCGCATTAAGGCCTAATGATGTTTTGCTATAGTTGGGTAGCTGTAACATGCTCAAAACAAAGCAGGGTTTATGAGTCAACGTAGCCGCATTCCTCTCCACCAAGCGCTGAGCAGGATTCAAACTGAACTGGAACGTTCAAAAAACTCTGGAGACGAACATTTGCTCCCACTTCCTGGTTACCAGCTAACTTCTGTCCCATTATCAGCCCACCTCATCCCTTAACCAGGAATTCCAAGCTGTAGTCCTTGACTTCCAACAGTTGGTTTAGGGATTGACAGTTGGCTTAGGCACTGACACAAGGGAGTCAGGGCCATGGTTCACACTTACGCCCATGTCAGCCTCCCCGTGTAAAATGGGGCAAAATTCCTGTAACAAAAGTCTGGCTTAACAAGATGGAAATTTTGGTCTCAGTGTGGTGATAAGTCATGAGTATCTATACTGAAAAGTGTCTATGTTTTTCATCAAAAACATATGTTTTCTTACTATCAGCAAATCTCACTCTTTCTCTCTCTTTCTCTTTCTCTTAATTTCTCTTTCCCTTTCTCTTTCTTTCTCTTTCACTATCTTTCTCTCTTTGTTTCTCTCTCTCTTTCCCTTTCTTTCTCTTTCCCTTTCTCTTTCTTTCTTTCTCTTTCAATATCTTTTTCTCTTTCTCTTTCTCTCTCTTTCTCTTTCCCTTTCCCTTTTTCATTCCCTTTCTCTTTCTCTTTCACTATCTTTCTCTCTTTCTCTTTCTCTTTCCCTTTCTCTTTCTTTCTCTTTCACTATCTTTTTCTCTTTCTCTCTCTTTCTCTCTCTTTCTCTTTCCCTGTCTTTCCCTTTCCTTTTCTCTTTCTCGTTCCCTCTTTCTCTTTCTCTCTTTCTCTTTCTCTTCCTCATTCCCTGTCTTTCTCTTTCTCTCTCTTTTTCTCTCTTTTTCTTTCTCTTTCTTTCCCTTTCTCTTCCTCATTCCCTATCCTCTTTCCCTCTCTTTCTCTTTTTCTCCCTTTTTTCTTTCTTTTTTCTTTCTTTGTTTCTTTCTTTCCTTCTCTCTCTCTCTCTGTCCCTCCCTCCCTCCCTCACCCTCTCTCCCCACCCTCTTGGTGCAGCTCTGTCACGTCTTGCTGTAGCCTTAAGAAATTAATACGACTGGCGCGGCTTTCATCACCTCTTCCTTCCTCCTGACAAAGTACACAGTGCCAGATTGCTCTGACCTTCCCTTTAATAACATTTGCCCAGGATGTTGACATGAGTGACAGGGAGACACTCCGGTGGAGGCTTAGTTATTAGATCTGTGAATACCCACCGAAGCTACACGATGGAGCGTCTTCATCTGCTCCGACTCTCCCGGCTCTCAGGTGGGGAGGAAGGGGGGAGCCCGCCAGCACCCTCTCCTCTCCCCTGCAATATCCTGTATCTGGACATTGTGCAAATAATAAAAAGCAAAGTCCATATTCCAGGACTGGCAGAGCACAGCAATATAGCTGCCTTCTCCTCCTCCTCCCACAAACCCCATTTCCTTCTAGCACTGATGATGTTACAAGGTTGGGTCATGAAAGATCTGCAAAAAACCCCAACCAAGTTCAGAGAGTAACAAGGTCCCATAGTTCTCCTTCTACTCCCCCCTCCTCCTCCTCTTTCTCCTCCTACACCTCTTCCTCATTTCCTCTTTCTCCTCCTCCTCCTCTTCCTCTTCTTCCTCTTCCTTTTCCTCCTCCTCCTCCTCCCCTTCCTCCTCCTCCTCTTCCTTTTCCTCCTCATCTTCCTCCTCCTCTTCCTCTTCCTCCTCCTCATTTCCTCTTCCTCCTCCTCTTCCTCCTCCTCCTCTCCCTCCTCCTCCTCTCCCTCTCCCTCCTCCTCCTCCTCTTCCTCATTTCCTCTTCCTCCTCCTCCTCGTCCTCCTCCTCCTCTTCCTCCTCCTCCTCTTCCTCATTTCCTCTTCCTCCTCCTCCTCCTCTTCCTCATTTCCTCTCCCTCCTCCTCCTCTTCTTCTTCCTCCACCTCCTCCTCTTCCTCATTTCCTCTTCCTCCTCTCCCTCCTCCTCCTCCTCCTCCTCTTCTTCCTCTTCCTCCTCAATCTACAATTACTGGGAGCCTTCAATGTGGGCTCTCTATGGCCTTGATTTAAGACCATAAAAAACCTAGTGGCAATGCCTGATGTAAATGAAGAAAACACATACACAGTGAGGAGGGTGTCTTCTCAAACTCACTTTTCACTCAATTGTGTATTACTCTCTTTACAGACAATGCAATCTTCTTCTTCTGGGCCTTGTGCTCTGTTGCTGCCCCCAAGGGTGCTACGTACCCTCTGAGTGCCCCATTTTTGCAAAAAAAAAAAAAAAAAGGGCACATTTTTTTGCTCCCAACCTCCCCACTTTGCATTTTTGCCCTCCCCAGCCCCCAGGAGCCCTCTGCAGGCCTCCCAAACCCTCTGCAGGCCTCCCCAAACCCCCATTTTTCATCAAAACAGAACACAGAGAAGGTTTGGTAGGCTTGCAGAGGGCTCCCCAAGGAGGACAAAACCCTTTTTGTCTTACTTCCCTCTTGGAAATCTTGTTCCATCTTATACAACTGGTGTGTCTTATAGTCTGAAAAATACGGTACATTTTGGGTTCAATTGTGGCTGTCTACTGTGAGAACTACCTGTTGTGGTTGGCTCGGGCCCAGCTCCTGCCCCAGAAAATGTGGAGGTGGATGCAGGGGAAACTTCAACATGTCACAGGCCTGTGTTATTGCCGACAGAATCAGTTCAGAGTTTAGTTTCCTCGGACGAAGAAGAAGGTGGGAGTGACTCGGCAGAGGAGGGCTTGGCACACAGCCCAGGCAGTCAATCTCCCTTATCTTCCATTGATTCGGATGAAAACGTTTTGGATCCACGCAAGCACAGAATTATGCATAGAAGAGACATATTACAGGAGATAAGAGAGGCCACCTGTGTTTGGGTGGGGCTCCAGTAATTAGAGATGCTGCTATAAATAGCAGCATGTGGGTTTGGCCGTTGTGGAAGAGTATCTGATCGCAGTTCGTCAGGAATCCTGTGTTGCTGGTTTCTGGACTTTGTTTGTTGATTTTTCACGCCTTTGAAAACAAAGCAGAGCAACGTGTGTGTGTGTGTGTCTCACTTCCTTGGAAGAAGAAGGGGTGTGAAGTTTCTTCACAGCTGCTAGCTAAGTACTTAATGACTGCTTAAGGGAAATTGTACAGACTACCCGGTTGTTTTGGGACGAGTGCTCTTTGCAATACAAAAAGAGTGCTTAGTTTATGTTCTGTCTGGGTTCCCCCAGACCTCAACACCCACTGGAAAAAACAGCCAGACACGCTGGTAAAAGCAAAAGTACTTTATAGCTTGAAAAATAAACACAGAGAAAAACCTGTTCTTCCCAACAGGCAGGCTAGGAGACTTTACAGCAGAGTCCTGATGTCCAGACAATACAACAAACTTCTTGCTGGCACACCCACCACTGTAGAGCATAAGACCCCCACCTTTTCCCCCCAAGGTTTCAGTATTCAAAGTCACAAACCAGAATTCCAAGACGCCAAAGATCACAGCCAGGTCCCAGGACTCCCAAAGATAATACTCCACAAGCCAGGAAGGGTGGGTCTGCCTTTTCAGCCTTTCCAGAGAGCACCACACCCAAACCCAGCTGTTGCCTCTTTAGTGCTGAAAGTACCTGGCTAATTGTCCCCTTCGTTGTGTTGCTCTTCTCTGTCGCAGATCGATTATGGCTTGTGCATTTTCCTCTAAGGAATCCAGGCTGCTTGCTGGGGAGAGCTCCCTCTCGGGGGCCTCTGGCTGTTCCCCCTCTCCCTCAGCCTGGGATTCCTCCTCCTCGTCTGCCTGCACCTCCTGTTCCTCATCCTCCCCCTCTGAGCAGGAAACCGACAGAAGATCAGCCGTTCCCTGAGGGGCCTCGGACGGAATCACAACAGTTTATTTTGAATTTTGGGATAAAGAACATTGTTTGGAATTTTCAAACGTGTGTGTGTGTGTGTCTGAAATTTGTACCCTTGAATTTTCGGGAGGCTCCTACCAGAGAGCCCGGCAGAACACTACCCATAAGTTTCCAAGGCTTAATATACGAATGGTCTGGCTGATAAAAATTTAGCTTTTCGTTTTGGCCGGAATGCATGCAAGGTTTTTCCAGCTCCTGATCCTTCCCTTCAAAGAAACAGTAACTATGATTCTGTCACTATTAATTAAAATGGCAAGTCCCTCCTGGGTTATGACCTTAAAATCTAGATTGCTTTGCTTCTGTAAACCCCAGCGCCGTGAAGCTAGAGAGAAGCCAAGAAGAGAAGAAAGGCAGTTGTGGGGAAATAGGTTGCAGAATAACTCCGGACCCCCTAGGTACTGGGGAGGGGGAGGCAGAGGGGGGCTTGAGATGTGAATCCACTTCTGTTTGGCTCAGTGGAACTGAGAAGCTTAGGGAGGGCTCCTTGATACAAATGTCACATTTACATAAACTGACTTAACGGGCAATGTTAAAATGCACCAGATTATTGGAGCCCCAGGGTTTACACGGCAGCTCGGGATGGGGGTGGAATGCTTAAAATAGAAGAAGGAAGAAGGAAGAAGGAGGAAGGAGGAAGGAAGAAGGAAGAATGAGGAAAGAGGAAGGAGGAAGGAAGAAGGAGGAAGGAAGAAGGAAGGAAGAAGGAGGAAGGAGGAAGGAGGAAGGAGGAAGGAGGAAGGAGGAAGGAAGAAGGAAGAATGAGGAAGGGAGAAGGGAGAAGGAAGAAGGAGGAAGGAAGAAGGAAGAAGGAGGAAGGAAGAAAGAAGAAGGAGGAAGGAGGAAGGAGGAAGGAAGAAGGAAGAAGGAAGAGGAAGAAGAGGAGAAGGAGAATTGGATGAGTCAGAAACTGAAGCAGGAGAAGAGAGGGGGAAAGGGAGAAAAAAAGGAGAAGAAGAAGAGGAAGAGGAAAGGATTCACAACAGAACAGAAACATCTCACTTAGAATTTTGAAAGTCCCTTTCGAGCATTGTCATAAGGGGCCTTCATGATTAAAAGGGCCACTCATAAAATAATCACTTACGCAAAGGCAACAAACTAAAGCAGGGATCCCCAAATTTGGCCACTTGAAGACTTGTGGACTTCAACTCCCAGAATTCTCCAGCCAGCTATGCTAGGGTGGAGATTTCTGGGAGTTGAAGTCCACAAGTCTTCAAGTAGCCAAGTTTGAAGGCCTCTGGTCTAAAGTATCCCTTGCTACTATTTTGTATACTATTTTGTGTATTTTATCTTAGGATGGATCTATGTTTATCCCAGGCATGTTTCAATTCAGTTACTGTGGATTTACCAACCACGTCTGCTGGAGGTTTGTTCCAAGCATCTACTACTCTTTCAGTCAAATAATATTTTCTCACGTTGCTTTTGATCTTTCCCCCAACTAACTTCAGATTGTGTCCCCTTGTTCTTGGGTTCACTTTCCTATTAAAAACACTTCCCTCCTGAACCTTATTTAACCCTTTAACATATTTAAATGTTTCAATCATGCCCCCCCAGATCATAGTCCCCAAAGAAGTGTGAGGTTGTCCCACAGCATTTGTGCAAAGATCATTATTTATTTATTCATTCATTCATTCATTCATTCATTCATTCATTCATTCATTAGATTTGTATGCCACCCCTCTCCGTAGACTCGGGGCGGCTCACAACAGCAATAGAACAATTCATAACAAATCTAATAATCTAAAAACATTTTAAAACCCCCATTATTAATCAGATATATATATAAACATACCATACATAAATTGTATAGGCCCAGGGGAGATATCTCAATTCCCCCATGCCTGGCGGCAAAGGTGGGTTTTAAAGAGTTTACGGAAGGCAAGGAGGGTTGGGGCAGTTCTAATCTCCGGGGGGAGCTGGTTCCAGAGAGTCGGGGCCGCCACAGAGAAGGCTCTTCCCTTGGGACCCGCCAATCATCCCAAACCATCCCCAGGGGGTTGGATTAGAAGACCTCCAAGCTCCCTTCCAGCTCTGTTATTCTATTCTATATTCAGCAGAGTTGCTTTGTTCACCCCAAATAATTATTTTTAAATGCATTGGTGTGTTTGCCCAGTTAGGTGTGGGCTACCACCTTGGGAAAAAGGTCCTCAGACCTGCAAAAATGTTTCCTTGGATCTGCAGCAACCTTCTTGAAGCTAAGCCTGTGGGGGGGGGGGACTTAAATCCTTAGTAGGTGTGTGCTGCCTTCATTTCCACGACGGAACAAAAGCAGGGTAAATTCAACAAATAGGCAGGTGACAATCATCAATATAGCGTATACTAGCCTGCCATGGAAAGGAAGGCACCAGAGATTCGGAAACGTGCAGAACAAAGAATTATGAACGAACCGAGAAGGACCTTGGAGAGCTCCCCGCAAACAGTTCCGGTTGAGATAATTTCCAACAAGAGAGCCGTTGCTCCATCAACAGCCCGTGATGAACCGTGATTTGAAAGATTGGCAGAGCCTGCGGCTTCTTAAGCAAACATACCTTTGCTCTGTCGGGCCCGATGGTAAGAAGAAGGATCGGGGTTTGCATCAGTGGAAAAATGTCTATTTTGGGGGTAGACAAAAAAAGTGTTTCCGTCCCATATTTGTCTACCCAAATATGGGACGCAACACAACAGCTTCCTCTTTCCCAATCCAGGGGCCTTTGCGGGCAGCCACTTTCGCGACAAACTAATTTTGTGTGTGTTGGATTTATATTTACTGACAAAGAAATAAAGGGAGACTAGTATAGATCTATTTCAAGCTCTCGTCAGTTAGCCATAACCTTTCTGGGGTTCAAGTTAGCCTGGGTTTGAATCCCAGAAAGGGTATGGCTAACTAATGAGAGCTAAAAAGCTTGAAATAGATATATAGTAGTCTCCCTTTATTTGTTTCTGTGTATGTATGCATGTGTGTGTACACACACACACACACACACACACACACACACACACACACACACACATATATATATATATATATATATATATATATATATATATATATATATATATGTTTGTTTTTGTAGATTTTCACGGGTATATGTATGTAGATTGTTCTGAGTTCGGGTTTTGCCCCGTGTAATATTTTGAGTGTCTGTGTGACGTTTCGGTGAAATCACATTCACCATCATCAGGCTGAAGTTGTAAGCTTCGTGCTGCTGTAAATATAGTTTATATAAATAACTATATTTACAGCAGCACGAAGCTTATAACTTCAGCCTGATGATGGTGAATGTGATTTCACCGAAACATCGCACAGACACTCAAAATATTACACGGGGCAAAATCCGAACTCAGAACAATCTACATACACACACACACACACATATATACATACATACATACAGTGGTACCTCTACTTAAGAACTTAATTCGTTCTGTGACCAGGTTCTTAAGTAGAAAAGTTTGTAAGTACAGTAGAAGCAATTATTCCATAGGAATCAATGTAAAAGCAAAGAATGCCTGCAAACCCATTAGGAAAGAAATAAAAGCTCGGAATTTGGGTGGGAGGAGGAGGAGGAGGAAGAAGAGTAGGAGGACAGTCGCTGACCAGAGCGAAGGGAGCGTTTCTTTTCTCTGGGCGCTGGCAAAGGTTTATTCTCTCTCCAAGCACCCAGAGAAAGGAAAATGCTTTGTTCACTCTGGACTTCCAAAGCCTCCTTAAGCACCACCAAAAGGCTCCTCTGGCAGCCCAGAAAAGCCTGAGATGGCCGGGATTAAAGGGGGAATGGCAGGAAACTGGCTGGGCTTTTGTGCCACTCTCAAATTTCCTGGGAAATTTTTCCGGGCTCGGGTTCTTAAATAGAAAATGGTT